>NC_084964.1:14612543-14649720 GCF_949316205.1 Platichthys flesus | reverse complement strand
TCCAGTTTCACAACAACAATGTCCAACACCGACATCCAACAAAAATTCTCATTCTCTACCGACGCGAGGACATTAAACTGACATGGGCCTCAATTTGCTCTTCTCCTTCAGCAAGTCTGTCTCCGTTTCACCACGAAATTAAGCAGACAGTTAATTGGAAGGTTATTCACCGTGTCACAGGAACATATGTGCATGTATATATATAGTTATATTTAAAATACACAAATATTAGCAGCCATCTTTTGGCAGCTAATTGCCACGTGCTCCCTGTGGGAGGAGAAAGGGGTGCTCATTCGGTAATTAATCCTCGTTTGGAAAAGTAAATGACATTCATTAGTGGGAATCGAGCCAAGTGCCATTATTTACATGGAAATAATCTGGAGCGCGCTGGTGCTGCTCTTTTAATGTTACAGAAATAACTCTGGGACAGGGACGGGTACAGTTGCTTTCCTCCCTTTTCTCCATGTCTTCGCACCCAGGAACAATTAGGCCCAGGCGAACAGATGGGACGCCTCTGAGTGAGAGAGCTCCTCTGAACGACTCTTCATCTCCTTCTTATCTCCTTCCCTCATCCGCATGCACTCAGGCATGTGCGCACTCACACAAACCGCACAGCAGAAATAAAGACTAATACACAAAACAGAGCACTCACACACAAATATGCCTCGGAAATAAATGTGCACACGCGCACACACACACATTCGAGCACACAAGAGAGCAAACAAACTAAAAAAATACTGAGCTAACTTTTAACGTTAACTGTCGGAAGACAAGCCGCTTCCACAAGGCTACACCAGAACCTGTGGGCACTTTGAAAAACACTGGATTGAAATGGTAGAAACACAAAAGCTTATTGATGAAAAAAAGAAAAGAAAAGGATACTGGCTTTCAATATTGATGAAAAGCAAAGGTTTACATGGCAAATGTCAACTGTATTCTCCCATGAAGTCTGTGTTTTTCTTACCATGTGTATTATTTTTGTGTTGAGTGTATATTTTGAAGTCATAATTGAGAAACTCTCTTGTTCTTTGGTTACCAAAGTAGGTCGCAATGATCAAAATGTTACATAATGGGCCATTTGTTGCACAACCTTGAGTTTTTCCACAATGGTACTGCCTTCTGACATTGTACAACTACCGCTGAATGGAAATCTACGAAAGTAAAGACAAAGCAGACCTATGATCTGCAACAACTACAAAACCTCCACAACTGCAGGCTTGTACTTTATAAATGAGAAAAGGCACGATGAGAGGATGCACTGAAGAGAAAAGTGGCCGTCAGCTTTACTTACTTTGTATATTATATAATCACCTTTGGCTTGTATGACTAATTCTAAAGTAAATCAAATCTAATTTAATTCAAGTAATTTTTTCCTAGTTTACAATGGCATCATTCTTTCTCTAGTTCAAGTACAACAAGAGTATAATTATGTGGAGTGTATGTTTAATATGGACCTCATGGGGAGAAGTTGATGCCCGGAGTAATTACAACAAGAAATGGAGATTCAAATAAACAAACAAGGTGCGCTAATTATTGAACACTTAAACCCGAATGGGACAAATCCTCTTTGTGTCTGACGATGATTCATAAAGCAATGGGGCACATTTTCATGTAAGTTTGGATTATGGACCGGATGAACAGACACAACCTTTTGTTTCTCTCTGTCAGGTCTTCACTCTGTGATTTCTAAAGAACAGGTGGTTTGAATAATGATTGATGGAATATGGGCGAGTTTTTGGACCATTATCCCTACTGACCTGGATCCTGCCTGGAGTTTTAACTCTGTCCAACAGGCAGCAAGTCACAGGCATGAAGAGTGACACACCTGTTATTGTGCGACCTGTTACCCATCACATCCCAAGTAAAATGATTAACGTATCAGTCCCTGGGGAACAAAAAACAGAGGAGACAGAATTGAGCTTTTGCATCAGCGTCTCACAGTTTCAGCTTTTGGCCTCCATGGTCATAGGGGATATTCCCCACTCCCTTTGGTGACGCTGCCCTACAAGGAGTGTCTTCAGACAGTTTACCACCCTTCTTTACCTATAAGATTAAGTGACATTATCTCGTGTTTGCTGACACCGAGGAGGCAGCCCCGAACCCGTAGGGCTTCTTCCTTCGTCATATTCTGTTACGTCTCCCGGACAATGGAGGCTATCAAATAGACAAAGGCTAAATATCTCTTCGTTCATTCCTCTTCTAACTGCTGCATCTAAAACCACTCCTAAACTGTTAACATGGAGAAAATATAAATGTGAAGTTAAAAAAAAACAACAAAACAAGAGCATTGGTCAAGACTATGTTGAAAGTTATTTTGCTATTCAGTGAAATAAAGACTGTATAATAGCGTGTAGTGCGTTGACATAATGTTTGTCTCCTATTTGGGACCAAACTTGAAATTTCGTCAAACCCGCCCTATTTCCTCCCTTGATTCTGACCAGATGCGGTGTTGTTGATTTAGCTACTAGGAGGACTTCAGCCTAGTATGACCTTTCCTGAGCTGAAGGGAAAACTTCCCCGAGAAATCCAATAAAATCCAGGGCGCGAGCCTCGGTAATTCGTCCGTCCACCTCACCACACTTCCGCGACCTCTTTTCCTTCAGCCACCCCCCACCAACCCCCAATCGATCTGCTTATCTCTCGAGATCAAAGGCTTGCACCGACGTTGTACATTTAGCCTTGGCTGGGTCCTCCCACATCATGTCTAAATATTAATGATAATAAAGTCTCACACCCATCCCTGTGTCAGGCAATTACAGCCAACATTGATCCTCAGCTCTCTGCTCCAATTAGAACTCAACCCTCATAATGCGTCCTGGCACATCAAAGGGTAACAGCCATTGATCCGCTCCAGGATCTTAACGTTTACCGTTAGGAGAGCAGGTGGGGGGATGTGGTGTGCTGTGGTGGGGAGGAAGCAATATTCTGACTAGAGAAGAAGAGGGGAGAGAAGAAATCATTTTATCCAGCCAGTCAGGTGAAGGAAGTACTGAAACTCAGAGGGTGAGGCACGGCAGAGGGGACTCAATAATAACGGACGTTCTGACAGTTCAGAACGTCCGGAACCCTGGAAAGACTCTTCACAGCAGAGTGGCTACACTAAACACTGGAAACCCTCATTTCTTTTAATTCTTACAGTTCAAAACAGAAGACAGAGAAAAATAAACCACATCAAACAAGCAAAGGTTTTATAAAATGCCCTGGTGCTGAGGTAACTGGAGACACCAGATCCCCAAGAAGCAACTGGAAAAAATCAATTTGTGGGTTCAGCTTAGGGACAACAGATCCTACACTGTTGCCCATCAATTAAGTCTCACTGCCAGGTTTTCAGGATATCGCCTACTTCTTTATATTGAAGACCGAACTACAACCAAGCTTAATAAACAAGCAGGAATAAACTCCGGGAGTTTCTGATCGCGCTTATACAACACAGGTCTCACTGGGAGGCAAGAAAAGATTCAGCGAAACATGACCTATCATGTCACCTCCCACATCTATGTCTTTAGGCCAACTTTCCTTGACAACTGACCTTCCTGACATCTTAAAGTTTGAGGAAAGAGAGATATTTTAAATAGACTACACCATACCGTTCTACAACTCCACATGGAGAGAGATACAGATACAACAACAGGGTAAAAATCGGACCCTCTGAGTCAATAGTCAGCGACACGTTACCATTAAACCAGGGACATTCCTTGTACAAATGAAGCTAAACAATCTCACTGTTGACACCATTATTAGACAGGGCTTGTTGTTATGTTCTCTCTCGGCTGGACTGATAGCTCTGATAGTCCTGGCCTGGGGCACGACCTCACAGCCGCCTTTGTCACAGAGCTGGAGGAAGGCTTGTCCAGCGCTCGGGGCTACAATGATTCTCTTCATGGCACCATAATACGCTGAGACGCTGTGCAACCGGAATGCAACCCAGTGGTTTGTGTATCTACAATTAATTGACTGACTGTGGCTGGCTTTTTGAGGCTTGGCTGAAATATGTTGAGCATTTAGGTAACGGCGCAATTTTTTTTTTAAAAACAGGCAAACAAACCAATTTAATTAGTAACAACCTAATTATATTACTGGCATTAATCTTGAATTCGGAAGTACATACGGAATGACTATAAATCCTTGGATAGGGAATGTGGGCTGTTGTCTTTGTGTGTTGAGGTTCATTCAAAGGTCATGATAGAGACGATATGTCAACTAAGCCCATATTTAAAGTAGTCACAGCTATTGTGTTATAACTATAGATATGTTGAAAAAGACAATTCCTCAGTTAAAATCTATCCATAAGAAACACTGAACAGGTGTTCAATCACAAATCGAAAGGTTTGAAAATCGACAAGTCAATCCAGTCATCTTCTAGGCCATAAGCAATTAATCTAAACCTTTTTCTAAATATGTCTGTAAACTCTTCACACCTTCAGCTTTCAAACAGAACTTGTTTGTGTACAATATGCGTTCATTTTTTCTCGACCCACTGTCCTCTGACTGTGGTATCCCTCAGTATTATACGCTTTGCTAACATGGTGCTTTGCTTCGACTCTGTACTTCAGTCCTCACCAAACGATGTAATTAAAGATTGGTGAAATGAAACCAGTGTTTAGAAATGGTTTATGTCAAGTCTGTTCTGAAAGGCTACACCACAGGGAAACTTTGAGATGGGATGGGTGTGCATCAACGTCTTGTTAAATAAAACAGAGTCTTGGCCTGTAGAGAAAAACATCTAACCGACAGAGCCTCGGTGTGAGCCAGGTCAAAGGACGAAGGCTGTGTACAATAGTAATGCGACCGTAACTGTTGGAAAACATTTGTTGTTGGCTGGGATATAAGGCTCCTCACTCCTGTGTGATACTCAGTGATGCATTCAGGTCAGCTGAGGAGAATGAGGGGAACGGCGGGCTCCACAAACAGGGCGGGAAAGTGACACCGGGATGTTAGGCCAAGACATCAATGTCCTCACAACTTCCCTTTAACACTGAAGCAATGTTAGCCCTGGCGCCATCAGAATATGGGGTTGGGGTTAAAGTTTACACGATGGCTGACAGGATGTAGCCATGTGACCCAGCAAACATTTGGACAATAAACAAAGCAGCTCTAAATTTGAAATGCAATAGTTTTCAAGGCTTTCAGTGATCGTTTAGAAATAATTGGATATTTGTGTATCTTTGTGGCTACCAGTTTTAGCTAGATAGTTGCTGTGATGTTTCAAATAAACCATGTAATTCTTAAACTAGTGTGACTTAAGGTAAATCACTATGATAGACTTAATTCTGGTCATTAAAGAACACAAAGGTCGGGGGTGAGAGAACATGACCAGTTGTTGAAAGTTATCATCACAAGACCTTTTCATGACTTTTTGCTAATATCTTAGTATATCTGAATTGTTTTTAAATTCTGATATTACTCTACAGGGTTATTCAGAGATGCAATACAACTTTAACTGTCAGTTGTCTTAAATCCAGGCTTATGTTACTGTCTGCAAAAGGCTGTTCTGTGAGCAAGGTTGTTCAAGCTGAGACAGATCACGATGGGATGATGTTGACCCTCGAGGTGCAAACTAAGATCCCTGTCGCCACAGGGACGTGAGGATCGTGGTGTGAGCAGGGAAGTCTTCTCTCCAACTGGCAGCACGCCTGGCCTAGCACCAGGGTGCTCAGCCAACAGCTCCTTTCCTCTGTCAGACCCCCCTCCCTCCTCCACCTCTTCCTCCACAGCCTCCTGGATGCCAGTCTGCCTGGCTGGTGTGGGCCAAACAAGCCCCATCCATAGGGCCAAAGGGGCAACGGAACTCCTGCCAGCTGGGCCAGCACTTCACGGCCGAGCACCACTCTCCAAACAAACAGTGCAGTGGGCCACAAGCCACGGGCAACATGGAACCTGTCATTACCAGCCGTGCATGGCTGGTTCACTCCCCAAAACCCAAGCCAGGCCAAGGGCTTGAATGTGTACTGCACTTGACTCTAGTAAATTTCTTAGCCAGGGGACGTCACATAGTAAGAGAATCCCATTTCAGAGTTACCCTGGGCCGTTAATATATCGAGGTATGTATGTCTATTTACCAGTGGCAAATTGTTGAATTTGATTTGCAACACTTTCTTAAACCATAACAAGAATAATTTTAAAGTAATGAATGATGAGTTCAAGACGTTTATACGAGAGGAAAGAACACGCCGGCCAAACAGTCTCTTAGGATTAACTGCATACCGTCTAATTATAAAACATCTAGAAAACATCCATGGTCCCTGGGCTAAAATTGAATGCAATGGACATTGGAGTTCACTGGGGTTTTCCTCCACTGATCAAGGGAGGATTTTGTGGCATAACTCTGCTTTGTCCTTACGATTTTGGCTCCAACACATGATTATTTGAGGAATCCATCATAAAAACGGTCTTTTTAACATCACTACACATGAATCAGTCAGAGGGAGGGCCATCTTAATTCAGTGTCCAACCATTGCTTCCAGTGGAACGCACCACTCAGGCGAATGCATCTAAAAAGCCTCTCAGAGTAACTGAAGACCAATGATATCTGTTGTTTCGGGGTTTTATTTTAAATGTAGATAAATGCATATACATTCAAAGATGGAATTAACCTATCGTCTCTAAATTATGTGACATAATGCAATATGAGCAGTACTTTATAAGTTATAATGCTTAAAAAATCCAACATTTCCATCATAATTTAATAAAATTCTCTGCATGTCTGAAACTCCACTGAATCTTGTTACAGGAAGAGGTTAAGTGAGACTATGTAAAACATACGATTGCTACTCACACCACACTTTTACTAATATTTAAGTTTAAGGCATTGAAAGACTTGCATTGCATTGCTTACATTCAGTATATAGCTTGCTGGAGATGCAGTTTAAAAGGATCTTGTATTTGTCAGAACATTAGTCATATTCTAAAAGGTCAATGACTAACCAGAATTGAGTAAACAACAGCTCCTATTGATTCGCTCTCAGGTCAACTCACTGGGACAAATACACTATGATACCAGACCAGAGATCCTTTTGAGGTGACGAGATTTAAACTCTATAGTATTGTACACTTTCAACTAAAGACAGTAAATCATGACAGTGGATTCATGGTTATTCAATACAGTGCAAGTATTGTTGTTTAAAAAAATAAGAAGGATTTCCCCATTTACTGATATTGACTTATAACATTTTGAAAGGAAATTAAATGACTCAAAAACAAAAAGGCAAATTCTTTCATTACACAATTTTATCTCTTCTAGTATTTTTTTAAGATGATTGTGTTCTGTCAGCAGAAAATCTCACCAGTTTTCATATGAATTACATTTTTTTTTTAATTAAACTGAATTTTTTTTTTTTATTTGGCAAGAAACTTTCAAAGCTTTGTCTTCCACAGTTCGGCACTTGGCTTAACTGATTTACACATCCTGTAATGCCCTTCACAGCAAGCACCACCAAAGCAAAGTGGGGACGGGTGGAGTGATTGGGTCGGTCCCTTTGACTTCCAGCCTTTGGGACAGGAACAAATAAAGAACCACAGAAATTCTATGTTTGTGTTTAGTGTAAAAAGCCCTCAAGGTTAGAAGATCTGTGTTTCGAAGAGGGACCAATCTGCTGTTGGAGTTTTCTGACAGGAGCTCGCTCCTCTTGAATCCTGATGTCTACAAATGCCTCGGCTTTCAACCTTTTATTCTTTCTTAAAAAAAGTGGTCCTCTTTTTATTGTTTTTGCCCATTGTGATGAAGGGGATCTTTTATGTCATCAACAACATGGCAACAGTGTACTGTCTTTGTTTGATTGCACCATCCTGGGGGTCTGTTAGGATGAGATACAGACAAACATAGGCACAGAAAAATGATTGATGGGTTAGAAGAAAATATTAAAAAGGAGGGAAAAAAGCAGTCAAAACGGAGCATTTGTAAATATTTCAAGTTCTTGCACCCTGCCAAAGAGAGATCTGAGCGGGAACAATAACAGCACAAACTATACTTAACCATCCATCCTGACGCACACCCGAACTCGATAGCTGACTTTTTTGTTGAGACTCTCACTGTTTTAAAAAACAACTGAGATATCTTTCAGAGGATGAAACCTATACACTGAAGCAGTCTAACCTCGAGACCCACTAGAGATGCATAGTTATCAGCTGTAAAAAATGTGAGTTCTGGTATTTAAGAACACATGGGGGATGAGGTTTTCCCTTTCCACTGTTGAATGCTTGTGTATGGTCTCAACAAAGATGTTGAGTGAAAGAATTAAATGAGAGTTGACTGCAAGAGAAGGGAAGGTATGTTAAAGACAAGTGTTTGGGCAGAAGCCACTTTATCCTGGCAAGCAATGAAGCCCGAGAGCTACTTATCATTGCAAAGAGATCCCGTGACCACACAGGGTTCAAGATGGAATAGATGACATGCACGCATCGGGACGGAGCCTATTTAAAAGATATAAGTTACAGACTTGCCCCTTTTCTTCCCTGACACAAATAGTGGCACCCAGCATTACAGTGGCATTCCACAATACACCAGGCAGCTGTTGCATAGTGTGCCAAGAAGTATGCACAATGGCTTGCTGGGAGGGAACAACAGTCAGAGAAGAGACAATATGATAGATTCTAATTGCTTCAAAATGTCCTGAAGAAGGCCCCCTATTATCTATTTAAATCGGCTGATAATGGGAGGCTAGGAGGAGGAGGAGATGGAGCAGGGAGGAGGAGGAGAAGGAAGGGGGGGGGAGAACCTAGGCAGAGGGAGAAAACTATCCTCTGCGCTGCTGTCGCCTCATTATTTTCCGTCTTGACGGACGCCCGCGCTCAACCCCTGGATGAATGGCCCTGTGCTGAATAAGTTATCGCCAGACACACAAAGGGAAGAGTGCGCACCACAAACAACACAGCAGTACTGCAAAGCATGAATCTCCTTTTCCTCTCCTCCTCAGTCTTTTCTGCCCCCTCAAATCCCCCACCATTTCCCCTGCTCCCTGTAGACGAAAGGCAGGCCCTGCCACAGACTGAGATCTCACCTGTAATTTCCACAGAAGCTCACAGTTGGTGGGGGGAAATGTAAGGCAGGAAGGATACAGGCATCTATGTTTGCTGAAAGGATATATACTTCCATTCCTCCATTTTGTTTCATCTGTCCTTTTTGTTTGTGCGGCTCTTCAGTGAAGACAGGGACCTCCTTTGGACAGCATCTGAAGATGTCTGAGAGGATGTCCCTTTGTTCTTCTTAAGACAGGGCCCACAGCATGATCAGTTAAAATGGTTTTGGTTATAACTGATGTTTATTTTGTTTTCTTCTGTGTGTTCGTTGGACTGCTGGGGCTTGGCATAGCAAATCAAGATCACCTCTATACAATGCTCCCAGGAGGGGGTGAATGAGAGGGTTCCCCTATAGCTGCTAAATGGGAGCTTGGGGAATAATGACAACAGGAACAAGTCCATTCCTCGGCGGTTATGGGGATGGTTTGCTCCATGGCCGGCAACCCCTCTCGCTCGCTGTCACTCAAAAGTAGCAGTGGAACTTTTAGACAGGAGAGCCTCTTTCCCCTCTGACGGCGAAATCAGAAGGTGCCGTGGCCCGACAGGCGCTCGACGGCAGATCAAACAGGGCGGGTACCCTTGGAGTGACACCTGGAGCCACTTCAAGGGATGGGAGCGCCACTGATCTCCAGTCATCTCGTCAGAACGACAGTCTGTCAGGGTTAAAGAAGGAGGGGGGTGGAGCTCTATCAACCACGATGGGATGAACGAGGTCAAACGAAGCATCACCTCAATGTCGTGGCTGGTTGACCCCAGAGCATTTGGAGAAGTGATGATATAAAAAAGCATTTTGTTGGAATGCTGAAGATCCGCATTGATCTGGGGACAACGTCATGGAGTAGATAATTGTGCTGATTTAGAAGATTTAATACAAAATAGGACTACCGTTTTCACTTGTTATTCTTTGATGGTGAATGCCAGCTACCATAAAATAGTTTAAAAATAATAAAAGACTATGTACTTTGGTTTTTAAAACAATCTTAAGATTTTCTTCAGTCCACATTCGAAATAATCACATTTCAACTATGTCTTGACCTATTGAAAAACAGAAGCTGCTTGGGGCTGGATAACAGAGTGAGGGAGAAATGTAGGGAGGAAAAAGGGGCTTTGGCAGCCAGTTAAGCGAGTCAGTCCTCAACAGACAAATGCATCCCTTATATAAAACAACAACACGACAACACGTCTTTGCCCTTGTCAACAATCCTTTCCTCTGCAGCCCAGGCTTGTGTGTGTGTGTGTGCGTGCGTGCGTGTGTGTGTATATATTTTCCTTTCTGCAAAAAACGTCCCATCAGCACTCTCTAATGGGCGAGGTGGAGGAAGAGAGAAAAAGACGGCGATAAAGCAGGAGGGAGAGGGAAAGAGAGGGAGAGAGGTGGCAGTGGTGCTTGTTTGGCTCAGGAGCAGTGAGTAATGAGGCTGAGGCGCACCCTGTCATTGTCCCAGCAGCAGCCTGTAGCCACACACACACACACACACACACCAAAAAGTATCTTCTATCCCCAAACTTGGAAAAACTACAGATTTTAAACTGTCATCTGACATTCAAAAGAAAAAAGTTATATAGCTTGATATAGGATTGTTTAATATCAAAGCAACTTATTTGTGATTATCTGATACGAGAGCCTCCATTATATGAGATAATCCAATGTTAAGACAATTTCATGGGGAAGACTGACAGCTTCAATCTCTAACAGGGTGAAAAATGTCATATGACAATCAGAGTCATCAGCTCTCTCAAACTTGACATGATGTTACAAGAATGAGTTGTGGTAGAGTTGACTTATATCCATAAATCCATGGATTTAGACAACCGAATGGTCAATATATGGGTTTGCTGCTGTCCCCATACTACATAGGGTGTCTGCGTAGGTGGTTGTAAGCATACACTGCCCATGGGGACAAGTATACACAGCATACATTGTCCTGAAGAAACCTATATTTGCTTTCCTTACATAACAAGTGGGCCTCAAAGCCAAGCAAGGAACCACTTGCATGTCCACCAGAAGTAAGAACTACCGTCATTAACATATTTAACACTAAAGGCCAACAATATAACCCATAATGTGCATGCATAAAAGTGCAAACAACACCTGCGCACATGTTGATATAGATAAAGTTTAGTTAGCGGCTGCAGTGGGAACAAATACAATTTATGCTTTGGCACTTGGCTCCTTTGCCCGAATAAAAAAAAATCAGGCTGGACATAAAAGGCACAGAATGCCTCCATGGAGGGGGCAGAAAGGGCCACGGGTAGGACTGACCCGGAGGGAGGCAGTAGAATGGGGGTAGGGGGGGTTGAGTGGGGTGGTAATGATGCCAGGCTGAACAAATTGCAAAGCAAAGGGAACGTGTTTAAATGTAGAACATGGAATTATCGTGGCAGCAACACGGAGGGGAGATCAGAGAGAGTGAGATCCACTGGGAGTGAACCGCCACTCTCGGGACAGAAAATGCAAAGCTCGGCTATGGCTACTGTGATGAGTTCAGCTCTAATACAAAGTAAATGACATGGGAAAAAAAATAGGGCAAAGATGTCTTACACAACGTCACAGACGTGAAGTATACACCAACCACGAGGAAGCAGTATAAGAGAAAAGGTAGAATACAGAGGCAGAAAACCTGCCACTGTTCCACTGAGCTGACCCCTCCACAGCCCAGTGTGGCCCTAAACCCGCCCCCCGGCTCTTTTTGCCCTCAAATGGCCCCCCCAATAAATAAATGAATAGACAAAAAAAATGGAAAAGGGGGCAGAAGAAAAACATCTCAACTTCAATCTGTTCCATCTTTCAGCTTCAATTTGAAAAAATCTAATTTTTTGTTCAACTTCACAAGACGACTTCAAGAGGGCCCCAAGACTCCGATCCCACCACCGCTCACTGGTAGAGTTGAATTCCATTAATTATGTGACCTACATAATCTAGTTAATATTCCAGACAGACGGATAAAGAGAGAGTGTATGTATTTGCCAATAGTACAAAATGAGGCTAAACTTATAGATTGTAAGAATTAAAAAATTCCTTCTTCTGTTGCTTTTCCAGGACCGTGCTTTTTGTTGTCTTGGCTCATGACACTGTTTGCATGTTGGTTTATGGAGCCAAGTAAACATGGAAAAGAAACTCCCTGCGAATAACATGGGCAGCAAACTTTTGATTTACCCACAGGCAAGAATGACTTCTACCTATTCTCTCTCTCTGCCAAATAGTCAAAGGAGTCGGTCTCATTTCCATTCCAGGATTCAGAGAGTTGGACTCGGTTTGCTGTGCTATATCAGCGTCAAACTTGCCACAAGAAACTATTGTGCAAGATCAGAGCAATGAACTCAGCCACACATTAAGACAGCTTGTCAAAACAAATCTCAAGAAAGGAAGTTGGTGTCTTGGTAACAGTGTGGCTGCATTGGCCTTTGAGCTACAGCGTCATCCTCACCACAGCTCCCGGGCTGATCTCTTAATCAGTGTCCAGAGTGTGCATGAGTCCTCTTCTGAAGGCTGAGGCTCTGTCCATCCTGCCTGCCCATCGCTACTGCCAGTTCCACCCATGAATATGGAGCTGTTCTGTGGCTGGGAGCTTGCTTATGTTTTCTGTCTGATATCTAGGCCCCATTCCCATTTCAAAGGGAGGTCCACCCGGGGCCTTGACTTTTTGATCTGCCTGGCGACTGAGTCGACCACCTGCATGTGGGATCAGCTGCCAGTGAGAGCAGACAACCCCTCTGCTTCAAAATATACATCCTCCCCCCCCTTTCGTCCTGCCTGCTTCATTGCCCTTCTCTCTGCCCCCTCCTTCCGTGATGCTGCCAGGAACCCCAGTGGTCCTAACTGGGTCTGGAGCTGCATCCCATTCCCAACTGTTCTGACTGTGGTGGGCGAGACGCTCGAGATGTTCAGTATAGCAGCAGGAAGGCTCACAGTACAGTCACAGGGTAATTTTGTATTTACGAGGAGCCATAGTGTCAATGTGCCATGGAAAAAACACAGACCTTGTAAAAGAAACGGCCCATGGCTTCTCTAATCAGGGATTGTGATCCACATTGTGAGCTGTAATGCCTGTTAACATGTCAATTAGACTGGATAAAATGTTGGATTACCTCTGCCAAGGCCCAATCGTCACCCTTAAATTCAATCAAGTTGCACCAAATTTCAAACAGTCATAGTTATCAGTCCCCTAATGGATTTATTTTCATCACGATCCATCAATTATTCCCTGGGAAATTGGTGAAATATTTAAAACCAGATCCAGATCTGCACGAAAATGTTCCAAAGTTTAATTCTTTCTTCTCTGACCCATAATGCATCCTTTGACTAAGTTTCACGGTAATCCATCCAGTAGTTTTTGGGAAATCTTGTATCCAAAACAACCAAACCAACAAATTAACAGATAGGGGTGAAAACATAACCTCCTTGGTGAAAATGATCCTCAGATTTTGGCCTGTGGGGATTAAATCCTTGCTCGTGTCCGTACTTCTTACAATCTTTGAATGATAACAACTACCAACTGTCCTGGTCTTATTTCATGATTTGTTTAAAATCATACCCTACGAACTCAGAGTTTTATTCATTGCCAGAGGATAATCTTGCGTTTGATTGCAACATTGATTAAAATCCCTTGTTCCTGAGGCCACTACTTCAAATGTACGTATGAGATTATGTGCTCTTTATAGTTTGCATTTCCCTTTAACTCAAAATGAGTTCTCATGTAACCTACACTATATATCAGCTTATTTTTAATTTAGGAGTAAAACAGGTCAAATTTCCTAAAACTCCTGCAAGGCAACTTTCTTTGTGGTCCAAAGAGCTGTTACAAACCAGCCACTATAAAAATTATATTAGATTGATGATGATAGATATTAATATAATATCAGGATTTCAATTTCTGCCTCATCGGGGATCACGGTGCCTGTCATGGTATAATTAAAACCCAAAGGATTCCAGATGATTGAATTAAAAATTAAATGAGTGGATGCCCTGGATGCCAACCACTAGACCACTGACATCCACTATGTATGACTGGAGCTGACATGAGTCTGCAGAGGCCTCGTTCTGAAGCTAGTTATCAACCTGCGACCACATCATATCGATAGCACCTACCAACACTATTTATACTAATTACCCTCATTGGCATGTGATGAGTTTCACAGGCAGAACATTGGTGAAGATGGAATTGTAAAACAAAGCAACAGCTTTTTAGGATGTGTGTGTTTCTAAAACGTTTCTCACAATAAGTGATATTCAGAGTCTTTAAGTTAATTGTCTTTCTTGAACCCTGACAGCTCCATTAATAGGTGTCTAATTGTTTCTCAGCTGGGGTGAAAGCCCCGAGACCACAAAGACACTTCGAACAGATGTGCGAGTTAAAAATAAACTACATCAACAATGGAAAAGAAACCATTTATCCTGTGCGTCACAAGAAATACTTCCAATACTACACTTACACAATCAAGGCCATAGTTTTAGCTGTTCATGATCAACTTAAAATTGTTGCTCAGAGGTAAAGAAAAAAATATAAATCTCTGATAACAATGTAAAACACAAAGACCCAAATTATCTGCTTTCAAATTCCACTATTTGCTGCATTCCAAAAAAAGGAAAAACCCCAAAAATGATGAAACAAAAAATCCAAACATTCATCAACCTGAAAATCTGGTATGTGTAACAAGTGCAGATGTGGTAAAAAATTTAAAATTAGGGGTTAAATCTTCGCCGATCTGGGAGTTATTTTCATAATATATTGATGCAATACTTGTATGCACAGACGTTAAAGAGAACGACAGAGCAGCCACCTCCCCAAATGAAATCACAATTGCTCTGACATCGCACACAAATAAACAATTAATCAAAAGCCAGAAAACCAGGGGGACAAATAATTAAATGAGTAGGAGATGAGGGGGCGGAGGAGGGATACCAGTGAACCGTTCTGAACCTTCTTTTTTTTGCTCTCAGTTCTCTGTCTGTGGTTATAAATGACTTCAGATTTGACGTTTCCAGCCGGTAACCTCACAACAAAACACTCGCTTTTATTCTAACAGTGACGGAAATAAAAGAAAACAAAAAGATGACTTTTTTGATAAAGAAAGGCTCTGTATGTGTGTGTGTGTGTGTTGTGCTGCTCCCATCAAGCAGAAAGGCGGGTGGTAGTCGGAAGGGGCTCGCAGCCGGGCCCCACTTTGGAAAGCCCTCATAAATCCTGATTTGAGCGGGGCGGCTAACCAGAGGAGGTAAGGCACGTCAAGAGGGGGGGCTGGAGTGTTGGGAGGGGGTGGTGGCAGCTTGCCTCTTAAAATGCTACGTCTGATTAAGTCTTTCCATTAGGTGACAGCTGAACTTTAACATTAATATGATAATATTGAAATAAGTGTGTGTTATTTACTTCAGCTCCGGAGGTGGGGGGACAGGGGGGGAAGAGAGGGAAGGAGGAGGGAATGATGAATGATTTCTGGACAGCTTTGGGTGACATGCCAGGCGAGCTGACCCCCCCTCCTCCTCCTCCCATAATCAGACTTGACAAAATGGAGACATATGCAGAAATATTGGTTACAGTCGGCATCACAGCCCTTCTCAGGCCTTCCCTCTCTAGTAACCGCCGGCCGCCCCGCGAGCCGCCCTCCAAATTGTCTATGGGCATTGAAGCATCTATTTCAATTGGCACTTCCTTCCTGGCCCCGGGATTTTACATTTAGTCTGTGTCATTTACATATTACTCTTAATCAAAATCCACAGTGGGCGACAAGGGCAGGAGAAAAAAAAAGAAAAAACAAGAAAGAGGGAGCGAGAAACAAAACCGTGGCGTCACGGTTCAGGAGTAGGCACAGAGCACTTTATGAAATGGAGATGTGACAAGACATTACGGTGTGTGTGTGTGTGTGTGTTCGCCGGTTTGTGTGACTTGTGTGCATTTGTGTGTGTGTGTGTGTATTAGGAGGCAGTGCATTAGATAATGCAAGGCCTATTGAAATATTTGCGTGTGAATGCTTGTGTTTGTGCGATTGTCGGGGGCTGCGTTGTGCACGAGGCAGCCAGCAAGGGAGACAAAGGCTGCAAGTTGAATATGGGCTGTAATAAGGCTTGAAAAACAAAAGGCAAAGAGACGTCAAGAATGGAGACGTGTACAGTGTGCACCGTCTTTTTCAGCTAGTTTCTGCAGGGTGCTGTGCAGGGCCACTCTTTTCTCGGTCCAACCAGACACTTAACAACAATGCATGTCACAAAGCACACATTCACACGGATAGATGAGTTGGTTTGTTTGCTGAAACGAACGTCAATGTCCTATTGATGAAATATAAATGACCCTCAAAAAGACATTAGCTAATTTAGCAGGACAAAAAAAGTACTGCATCTATAGAAGTTGAACCTTGATGAAGAGATGAAGAATAAACATCGACAAAATCAGCTGGACACAGGTTATGGATTGGAATCCTTTGCTAATATTTTGTATAAATTCATCCACACATTCATTCATCCATATATTTAAGTGCTTTTTAGTGTGTTTATCCATCCCCACCTGTGTTCTCTGGAAAGCCAATGCTACACAGTGTTTGAGACCCTTAACAAATGGTACAAAATATAATTTAATCACAGACTTTTTGGAACGGTGACGACTCTCATCACTGTTAAGTGCACAACACGTACAGAGAGGTGCAGAAACAATGTCCCTACCTTCCTCTTACCTTCTCAGCATGCCGGTAAGGATGCGAGAACTCTTGCCCAGGTTGGCGTCGGTTTCTCTCAGCTGTGGAGACAGAAGGGGTGAGAGACAGGTCTTAGTTTTCATTGTGATCCGACAGCTCTCAAGGTTATTAAACTCAGGCTACGTCTAGAGCGGTCAAAATTAAAAAGGAATATCACTCCTCCTCTGACAAGCTGACCTTTTATGTCTCCATGCAGAAAGTAATGGGTTTATCAGGTTGTCCGTCCAAATGTCCTTTGTGAATATGATATTCTTTCTCTTCAAATTTCTTCAAATTTGCCAAAAAACGTTAACTTGGGCTCAAGGATTGGACTGATTAGATTATTATAGGTAATGGTAAAAGTTTAAGGCCACTAGGACTTCACAAAATATATTTCTGACAGTAACTGTTAGTTTATGCACTAATTATTACATTATTTCAAACAAATGTCTAATAAAAGTGCTGATATTTAATTCTGGTCGCCCACTTTGAAAATGTGGGGACTGTACATTTTATAATTTGTAGCCTCTTTGATGAAACATCTATATTTGAAACATAGTCTTGCTGACATGGCGTCAACTTTGTCCTTAAGAATCAACTATGAAATTTGCCTCAGTATTTTGTTTGTGTTTTGTTAAATTATATTTTATATATAATCTATTTTCACCACATGAGTCTTGCTTTTATAACTTTTAGATCTGTTAACTAGAGCCTTCAAGAGCTATTTTGTTCAGACAGAGAGAAAACATCTGTAACTGTAACTAATGGCCTTCTCCTTTTGTTGCCGTGGATCAACATTAAAATATACACAATAAGAATAAAGAAAAGTGACAAGGACAATTTACTTTTGACTTCCATTGAAGGCATAACGACTCCTTGTAGACACAGTTAAAATAATGATCACGGCCATCCAGTATATGCACTACAATATTTTCCCTTTCCTTGCTCCATCTTCTCTCTTTTCTTTCTCTTTCTCTTTTTTTTTTTTTCCTCGGGGGTCATCTGAATGTTTCCTTCGCACTTTCTTTATCTGGAGTAAGGACTTTCACAGGGAGGGGGATTGGCGGAGATGTTGCCAGCGAGATGTGAGTGTGACTGCGGTAAAAAACGCTGACACTGCAACCGAGCGAGCTGCCACTAACGTCCACCTGTAGTCGCATTCCTAGAGGATGATGAGGGGGGGAGGAGAGTGTGGGAAAGAGTCGCTGCGGAGAGTTTCTCTCTGGAGTCAGCAGGGAGTCGTTCATCTTCTTCTCCCTCTGAGAGAATAACCGCATTCCCAACAAAGCCATCCTCCGTCAGTTGCTTTTCATCAGCATATTAGATTGCTCTTTTAATTCATAATTTTCACATCTCTCTCCTCTGGTTCCGGCATCGCTCTTTTTCTTGTTTGTTCTGGCTCATCTCGCAGTCATGTCTCTTGCCTGCGATGCGCCCTCTCTTCCCACTCCTCTTTTGCTGCTCCTTTCTTCCTCTCCTTCCATCTTTCCTTCGTACCCTCTGGCAGCCTGGGCTGGTGCGATGCAGGTTGCCAGAGCCGAGGATACATGTGGTACAGTGTAGGAAGTCGGGGACCTGGGGTTTGGGCCCTCTGGCAAAGACAACAAGTCCTGCAGTAGCCTGATGTCTGCCTCTACCCGCAGATCTGTGCGCCCCCCCCCCCCCCCCCCAGACACTTCACACTTTCTCCCAAAATACACCTCTCTCTGAATCATTCCTTCTTTCCATCCCTCTCCCTCTCTTCAAAACCTCTCACCAAATCATGTGCTTTCCTCCTTAACCTAAAATGGTATGCAAGTGAAATTTCAGTGCAGCTGACTGTCTAAAACGAACTGTGCTTATCTGTATGGGGAGAACGAGAGGAAGGTGCTTCTCACTCTTATTTAATATTTCATGTATTTGTACCCATCTCCTTTCAATCATTAATTGCCAAAATAAGGTATTTAACGTAAAAAGCCTTGAGGATGGAGATGTAATAAAGGTTCTGAGCAAGATAAAGGCAAATAAATTACTTCTTTATTACCACTAATCCTAAAATATGAATAACTCAAATGACTAAAGCATCCCCTCACTGCACTTGAACCCCTTAAAAGAAGAGTACGGAATAAGGCTACCAGTTAACATTACAGTTGTAGCTTGTTGTGGCTCTGGGGAGCAGGCTAGCAAGCGATGTTTCAATTTGAAGGCTACAGATGGACGTTGGGATACAGAGAGAAGATGTGCACCTGATCAAGAAAAACACGAGTGGGCATATTGAATAAGAGGATAGTATGAGTAAGTAATTCAAGGAATAGAATTATTCATTTGGGGAAAAAAATGAATAATTTGTGCAGACAAATTGCTTATTTTGTTTCTTGAAATTACCATTAAATGAATCATTTTATCCACTTGAATTATTGATTCAAATATATATATATAAATTACTAATTTAAGGGAGTGACTATTAAAACACACCCCCTTGCTTGTGGTCTGACTTTCTATGAATGAGCCTGGAGTAGGTTTAAAGCACTTTCTTTAATCCATTCAGAGTTGGGAGCAAAGCGCTTTGACCCGGTGTTGAAAACTTCCACTGACTACAATTTGTACCATAAAAGCTAAACAAAAAAAGGCCACACCTCCTGCTGTGCGCAGGGGTTTGTCTGTAGGTGTGTGTGTATTTGTGTGTGCAAATTAATGTGTGTGCATGTCTGTGTCCACGTGTGTCCACTGCAACTATTTCTCCATTTTATTCAAAAGAGTCATTAACTGTCCCTGTGTCTTTACATCTTTGCATCTTTTAAGTTTAGCGCCACAAACTGCCTTTAAAGCCTCAGTGTGTGTGTGTGTGTGTATGTGTGTATGTGTGTTTGGGGGGCTGAGCAAAGAAGACTCATGGGAAGAAAGGAGAGAGAGACAGAAAGCAAAAGAAAGAGAGAGCAGGTACTCTCAGTAGACACTGTCGACCGTTTTGAAAGGAAATGTTTGATTTCCTTTGAAATCGCCTGTGCGAGGCCCACTGCCATGTTGTGATCTTTAAGCATTCTGCGTTGAGGGGGCCGACAGGGTTGGGCCCCCTTCCTGTGTTTGGTCTTTTCTGTCTCTGCCTACCTGTCTGCACGGCTGGCTGCCTGGATGTAAGGAGGGGCAGTGCTCAGGATAAAGACGAGGGGGGGCTCTCTGAGGGAAAAGCGAGAAGGAGAGAGGAAAACCGGAAAGGAATGCTGAGGAGGGAAGGTGAAGAAGGACGGCGGCTGGCAGCAGTCAGGGGAGGGAGGTGGGGCAGCTTCGGACAAGATGCGAGCATGCGTGGGGAAAATGCTTGACATTTCATTATTCCAACATTCACACTGAGGTGATACCGATCACTGAACATCGTAGAATACAATACAGTGCAATCAATAAATAAGCACATTAACTAGCTTATCAAAACCCCGGCGCCGACACTCTGTGTGAACAAGTGTAAGCATACCCACGACAGTGTGCGCGCCGTGTGTTTGTGTGCACACTCGCATTTGTGTGTTTACTGAGCAAACCCAGCAGAAAGGGGTGAAGGCTGTAAATGTTGTTAACCAGTTGTAACGCCTCTACAGCCTCACAAACACGTGTTAGAATAGACAGATGAGTGTGTGTAGGTGCCGTGTGTGTACTCACTCTTTCTCTGGCTCTCTGGATCTTCTCACGGTCGGTGTGCAGGTTGGCAAGAATCTCCTGGCCCACTTGTTCTGCAGGGGGAAGAAGACAAAGCGTGAAGAAGATGGAATTTCCTCCATTTTACACCAAAAATGTGAAACAAATGAACCAAAAAGTAATTCTACATTTACATGTCATAATGTTGGAAAGCCCACAACGCCCTCTAATGATTTCACGCTATTCATCCATGTTTCAACAATATGAAACAGTTGATTCTCCATGTTTCTGTCTCAATTACCTCCCACCATCATGAGCAAGTTAGAAATAATATGACATTTTTCAGTTGGAGTGAGCAACTTTAATTACAAGATCATAATATTCAGAATAAAATGATTGTGTGGTATTTTGCACACTAACTAAGCAGCAACCACACTGTCAAGAGGGAGCGTGAGGCAGGCAGATACGAGAATACTGTAGCTGTGGGAATCGTTTTTTAAAACCCTCTTAAAAACTGAAGTAAACAGACATTAAGTTCTGGGCAACAATAACCCAGCATCCACCCTGCCAGTGGGGTCTACTGAGCCAATGCAATATTCATTGAGGCATTCCTTGTTGTCGTAAACACATTAACACACAGTTACAAAACATCTCTGACAAGGCACCCGACAAGCTTGTCATTGGTCAGTGTCACTTTCCTGTCCCATAGGTCGGGGACGAAAAAGCAACCAAAAGACTATCATAAACAAAATAATCACACTGCTTCAGCATTAGCGCCCAAAAAGCACCTAAAAATGAGGGAGGCACAGGATGAATCAGGAAAAAAAGGGAAGGAGTGAAGAATCTTTGCATGGATCAAAGACGGGCTTTCAGGCACACCAAACAAATCCGGAATAAACAACGCAGTCGCTGACTGTATTACACTACACAGGTGCCGCACACCAAAGGGCCCACGTGCTGAGCGCCTGTTTAGGGGGAGCAGTGCAAAAAAAATGGGCTACATCTGGCAGCTAAACAAGAGAAGAGAGAGAGAGAGAGAGAGAGGGGGGAAGAGAAATTGAGAGACAGAGAAAGAGGGAGAGAGAGAGGGGATCAGGGAAAAGTAGGAGTAAAAAAAAATTGAACGACATTCGTCTCCCATTCATCCCATTCCTTTCACCCCCCCCCCTTACACTGTAACTGACTCAAATGTGCCTCTTCCTGCCTTCATTAATTTCTAATCTGGGACGAGACAGATTGAAGGATACCCAGATTAAACAGTGCAGTCAGACAGTCACATGTGACAAATAGGGCAGATTAAAAAGCTGAGTGCAGGTATTAATAACCATAAAAATACAAGCCCTCCCCCGTCGCCCATTGGAGAAGAACAAGGGATAAACAGGAAGGGAGTTGCGGCGGAAGTATTCGGTTAAAGAGCCAAATAAGCATGTCTATCCATCTCTGTCAGGGCTGTGGCTTCTTTTTTTTTTAAATAAATGAGTGTGACAAGTACTGCAGCAGCAGAGTGTTTTTTGGCAAGTGCATTATTGGAAAGGTTTGCAAAACCTAAAAAGATGGATGAGCTCGTGGGAGAAAAGGCCTCCAAAGACTTTTTTAACACTGAGCAATCATTACACACATCCTGCTGTGTGTGCTGCAGGACAGTCGTGGTTTGTTGGGATTGAGATAAAGAAGAAAAACTATTGTAAAAGCAGAGGATTAAATGATGAAAAAGCTTTTCCGATGAGCTACTTTTCAATGGTCAAGAGTGGGAATGCACTGGATTCAGGTTTCTGCCTCTTGTAGGCGCTGTAGAGCACAGATTGATATAAGCCAGAAGTAATACAACCCTCAGTTTATATGGGAAATTAGTCTGAATACTTCTGGATATTTTACTTGGAAGCCGGCAGCAGAAACTCTGGAAAAGATTCCGGAGCAGCTGACTCTGACATTTGTGAAAACTTCACGAAAATGTCCACACTTCATTGCATAACCCTGAAAGTAGCTCTTGTTGTAGAGCGAGAAGGAGAAGTGTCATTATGCAAGATGATGAGCGAGCTTTTAGCCATTAAATATTTTTATAAGGAAATGGAAAGAAAAACAAATCTTGTGACGTTGAGGAAACCAAACCCCCTAAACGGTGGGATTTACTGGATACCCATAAGTCCCCAGGGAAACCATGGTGTTCATTGTCTTTACCATGCATCTTTCCCTCGCATTACTCATTCACTGACATGTATCTACATTTCCATTCATCGTGTTTAAGTCCTGCTGGCCAGCGGTGTGTGAAGAAAACCAGTTAGATACTGGGGACGAGAGCTTATTGGCAGCAAATGATAAAAAAAGGGGTGAGGACAACCTCTGTGAAAATACAATAACGTTTCTTTACAGTCATATTGTTGTTATTGTAGATGTGGGTGTTTTTGGTAATAACCGACCTATCATTGCATTTTTGGTTCTTAAGATTAACATGTTCAATATTAGTGTTTTTTACTGCACGGAATTAAAAAAAATACAGAATGTATTACTAAGACAAAAACATGGCCTATTAAAATGTCCAGTTGATGAAAACAATGCATGAGAGGAGAAATCATTTCTATTAAAGCCCTCGACTTGTTGCTCGTTAGCGTGTAAAATATTCCCGTCCTGTTTAAACAGCTATTAACAATTTAAATAACCCTGGCCCAGAGGCCTTGTTCTGACTCACTTGTTAAAGATCTCCATCCCCAAAGGTCCATTTAACAAGCCCATTATTCTATTACATTACACTCACACCAGCACCACAGAGTCTTAATTTAACTCATTCCTCCGATGCAACTGGAGAAAAGAACGAGCACAGGAAAGTTGAAGGTACAAGAAGGATAAGAATTCTTTCCTATAAACCCCCGCTCACGCTATTGGCAAAGCAAAGTCCAGATCTCATTTATCTCAGCTCAACACATCACCATCTTGTAGATAATGATAGGGTAGTCAGAAAATATACTGTATTTACTGCACAATTAACTTCATTCATTCAAATCCCTTCAATGTATATGTTATATAGTGGTAAAGTGTTTTGGAAAAAAGGTTGTACATATAAGAAAAGCAATTATACGATTTTCAGGTTTTTCTACGCTATTTTCTGACATCGCAAAAATAATCAACTGAAAATTAAATTAATGTTTCGTTTCACTTTCAAACGAGAGAAGCTTTCTCTTCTTGTCTGCTCAACATATCATTTCTAAATTGTATATATATATATATGTAAATATCATTAAGTGCCCGTGTCCACTCAGTCACGAAAACACACACAGCTCAGGAACATTTCTGGTAGGAGCCAAACTTCCCGAAGGCTTCAACTTTCTCCACAGACACCGTTTAATTGGAGGCATCATTTATTTTACAGGAGCTGTTTCAGAGCCGTTACACACTGTCTCAGAATCCCTGTCTCTCTTTCTGTGTTGCCTTTTCTTTTTCTTTCTTTTTCGGTGCCTTGCTCCCTCTGTCCCCAGAGCTGAAAGGGTACAAGACCTGACAGTGGTGAGCTGTGAGGCTCAGCACAGCTCCTTTTCATTAAGCAGTTGAGACCACTTTTTGAAGGTTACCACACACACTTATATCCGGACACAAGCCACACACACTCCAACAAACGGGGTATGGAAGCCCACGGGAGGGTCGAGGGGGAGGTGAGGAGGAGCCAGAGAAATGTTGAACCATAAATGTATCTCCTTCTCTGTCTCTATATATCACACACACAGACACAGACATACACACAGACACACACAATCATATGCACTGTACATACTGTGCACTCAGTAACTTATACCTGTGATTCCCAGGTGAATAAAGTTACCCGTCTCGGTACACTTCCCAGAGAAGCTTTTTTATTCTATTTTTTTCAACTTCTCTAGTCTACAACTGCCTGGTGACACACTTTCATCACCTCCATCAATGTTGTACCCACACTGGGATGTATTTGTAATGCTGAGCCCACAGGCCATGAGGCTCACACCTTCTCACTAAGCTACAGCTCAAGATAAAGAGGTGCACGATGCTATGTCACAGGGGCCTCGAGCATCTCGGGACTTGTGATGCTATGACATCGTGGCATCAACAACAAATTCTTCTTTTCACGTTGAGTAACGTGTATTTCTCAACACAGGGCAATGACGGATTTCTAAAACAGTCCGAATGATTAGTAGTGTTTCAGAAGAAGGGCATCGTCTTCAACCTTTCAGGAGAGGAACTTGTCTGATCTTGCTGGAGTTTAATCTCTTAAAAGGCCCAGACCAAGCAACACACTGGGCAGGGTAAGGCTGGGCCAACCGAGTCCATCCTGACTTAGCCCATGCATCAGCCCTTCCCCTTACATGAGTATGAGTGGTGGTGGGCAGTCAGGGTGGATTTCTGGGGCCTTTCTTCACTCCGCCAGGCTCTGTTTTATTCATCGCCTGCGCCCTGACCCCGCAGAGCTCCTGTTCTGACAAATCACTTCTGATTAAGACAGATCTCTGTTAGTCAGCCACTCAACTTGGGCTATTCATCATTCCACAGAAAATATTCCTCTCTCCTCCCCCATTCCTCCCCCTCCCGGCTCGTTTGCCTGTCCGTCAGACCGAAGCCGGGCGCAAAAGAAATTTCCGCTGCTGTTTTAAGTGGCTGATTATAGACAATTGGTGGATGGAGAGACGCAAGAGCGTCTTATGGGTGATAAGACGCAAGTTTAATGGGTATAAATGACCAGGCCTGTAGGAGACCAGCTGGTAATAGAACCATTTGTTTAAAGCTGAACCAGCGTGCAGAGAACTGAAACCTGCACTTTCCCTCTATTTGAGCTCCCCCTCCTCTTTTCCCTTCACCTCAGCCTCAAAGTCAAATTCTCAGATCACCAGATTTACATTTTCTTTTAAACAGCAAAGTCCCCTTCACCCTCATTCAATGAGAATTGATGAGGCTCAGAGAGGAATAGCTTGTTTTACATTTATGAAATTACCTATACCTTCATGTCCCTGCGGACACGGCTGCAGACACGCTGCCACTCATGTATTAAACTGCTTTTCATAGGTTAGTAACAATGGAAACAAAATATTTACTGTGAGTGCACTAATGCTGTCAGATGTCTGAGAGCATTCATATGCAAAGTTCTACCATAATAAACTACGGCTAAAATGTCTAAGAAGGCAGATTAAATTAACCTCAACAACAACCCTGCTGGTGGCAGAGGGCTGAGAGGCGGGTGGGGTGAGGAGAGAACGAGCGCTCCTACAAGCCAATTGCCTGGACTTAATCAACCAGTCTTACTGAACCAGCCAAATGAAAACTAATGGACTCGGGTGCTTGCTGTGATTGCCCTGCATGCAACAATGTGCAGGCAGGAGCATTGCTTTCTGAGGTCTTCATTAAAAAAACAGGGAATTTCTACAGACCGCTGGTCACTCGACACACAAATGGTTCCTGACTGGTCAATTGTGAAGCTCAAACACGTCGGACTCATTAATTCCCCGTTTCCAGTGCTGGGGGAAATCATTTTTTTATGTGTTGATTAAACTTGGTCAAAATCGTAAAAAATGTATGAACTGTAGAATTAAAACTCGTCTCTGAATGAGCTAATTTGTGAATGCATTATTCATACTGTGACATTTGTGTCACACAATTGTGTCGGCCACATTGAAAGTAAAATAGAAAAGAGAAAAATAGAACATGAATGGTAAAAAATACAGAAACAAATATTAAAAAACAGGAGCGCATCAAACTTTATTCAACCACAGGCAGCATAAATAATTAGAGTGTTTTACGCTGCAACTTAAATAATTTGATTTGAATATCAGTTGAGTAGCCTCACAAATGATGGCGCGTTAGCATATGAATATTGTAAAAACCTTATGACAATATTGAAGCTGAAGGTCAAAGCTATTTGAAGAATTAAATAGAAGCAAAACACATTGAGTAAATATGAGTAAATGATGGAATAATCAGGGAGACATGAATGCAGGAATAAAAAAAAAAAAAACATTTCAGTTGGTCCTAATCATACAAAACATCTGATTCAAAAACCCGGGGTTGAACTGACGGAGGAGAAAAGTTTGGTTTTTCAGAAATGGACGTGGGGCGAGACGTGTGCGGAGGCAGACGGGAAGAAGAAGGAGGGAAAACTTGACGTCGCTCTGTTTCATTTTCAACAGTTTAGGCGCGTTAATCATCGCATTACCGCTGATTAAAAGCTTTCGCCTCTCTAATCAGGAAGTTGACAGGCAGATCAAAGAGCAATGCACAAATTTCTTGCCTTTTAATTATCTGTACAACACCACACCTCGGGCAGCTCTTCCCTGCCTATCTCCTCAAACTCGGTGAAAGACGGAGAGGAGATCTAACACTTACAACAGTTCATTATCCAATAAAAATTGGAAATTGGGAGAGGAGGGGGGGGGTACACATGCTGACACACACAGTCGTGCCCACACACACACAAGGCTCGGAGGCGTCAGGATTTTTGAAGACCTGGGAGAGGCCTGCCGTCTTCTTTATTAACATGTTCTGAATTTGGATGATCTTAATAACGTTTGTCAAAATCGGACTCGGCTCATTTGCATGTTTTGACAATGCCAGTGGGGAGCCTCCCTCTGTTCTTCCTCGGGATGCTTCGGAGTGAGTGTTTAACACGTTTTCAACACCCACTGATAATAGCTTCTCGTTGCTAAACGAACAAAATAACTTGCTAAATGGGCTTTGTTGGATTCGCCCACTCTGCCCCTCTGCTTGGGAGTGAAAGTTAGAACGGATGCAAACGCCATCAGGTAGACATAAAGAGGCTTATAGACCATCTTGATCAACGTTTGATCACTGCTCCTGTTCAAACCGACGAGGATATGACGCCTTCCTGCCGCCCGACTGTTCCTGTCCAGCTGTTACCTGTCAAGTGGGTTTTGGACATGAAAAGTCCATCCTACTTCAGGAGAGGATTTGGCATCGCTTTGGAGGTTCTAAAAAGTCCTCCGCGCGCCTCGGTCTCTTCAGTGCTGGAACAGATTGCCTGCCTGACTCATGATCACATCCTATTTTTTGAATACAAGAAAGCAGTGGATCACTCTTTCCCTCCCCCCCCCCATTACCAGCTCACTAAATGAACCCTCGTTACGTCAATGATATGTAAAACAAGCATGGTCGAAAACAAACAAACAATCTGTGGGGACACAGGACTGTCGGCAGCAATTTAGAGATGGAGGAAAAGGAGGGCATGAAAGCGAGACATCAAACATTAGCCTGAATGGAAGGCGCAGGCCATTAGAAGTGGTTGCTCTGACAGGATCTGACAGTTGGAAACACTTAAAGATTATTTTCCTCAAACTTTGAATTCATTAATACTCATGAGCTGATGAAGGGCTCCCAAAACACAGCGCAAAAAAAAAGAGAGGGCCGGGTGCTGAAGCTAGCTGGAGAGTGATGGGATACATCAAGGAGGCCGGTTCACTTTTCTTGGTACCAGTTAGAACTTAAACTACAACTTTAAACAAATCTGACCCACCATGTTCACTACTGGTGGCACATTCCATCACTTCCATTGTAAAAATGTAGAAGATTTTTTTTTATTACCACGTCCAATTAAGCGATTCAGAGAATAGGTCTATACTGAAAATTTGTTTAGAATAATTCTAAACACTATAAAGGACATATTGATTCCATAACCCCGGGTGTCAGGCATTAAGTTGTTAACCACAACTGATTGAAATAATGGCCACAGCCACACATTAAAGACTGAGATTGTAAAAACTTCCCTTTCAAGTTAAAGGAAGAAAGGCTTGTTAAACTTCACTGCGTATGTATGAATATAAAATATTCATCCTATGTTTGTCTCATGTTGAGGAGCTGAATATAAAATACTTCTTTCTTGTATTTCAGCATAACTTTAACATTTCTCGTATGCATTGCTGGCATGCATCAAATTGCTCGAGCGATTCACTGCAACAGGCACAGTTGCCCTCTTCTGTGCAGACGATGCATCAAATTGTCTTTGGCGAATTGAAGGTGCTCTGACAATTTCATTTGAGCGAGCAACAGTGCAGCCTGTTTAACAGAACAGTGTGTCATTGTGGCTGCTCTGACAGCACAAACACAAGTTTGTGTTTAACTTTGGGGTAATACCATTGCACTTACCCGCCCTGGTAAAAGGAAAATAATACTTCTATTATAGGGGGAATACGAGGCACAGAGGGGACTCACAAAAGAGAGACACATCATGTGCGTCATTAAACAATGACCGGGGCCACGGAGCTGAAGACAGATTACTGTCAGCTGTCACCATGAATACGCACAACATGGCACGACATGCGAGGGCATGTCAAAGCTCCTGTGTACAGTGAACATTGTTGGTTTGTTTTCTGCTTACTTTGCATTGCTCCTTTAAATACACATGCACAGAAGTCCAGACGGTTTCCTGAAATTCTAGAGGGGTCATATGTGAGAACGCCAAAGTCTGTGTCGGGGGCTTTTCCGCAAGTTTTCCTGCCGACCCCCTTGTTAAATGTCACGAGAGCTCACGTGAGAGTACAGCTGGAAAACAGCGAGTGTGTAGGTGTGTTGATGACGTTTCCTACACCCAGCGGACGTGAAACTAGAGAGTACAAATATCTCAGGATTAAAGAAAAGAGGTGACGAAAAAAAGAGATGGAGATGATTGTAGGAGACAAACCATCACATTGAAAGATCTATACCTAAACTGCAGATTTTTAGGCCTAAGATAACTTGAAGCTGTTTATTTTATACCTCAGGTTCAGTCCTGCACATTGCATTACACAATGCGCGAGCGACACAAGGGATTTTTTCCATTAAGTGACATAAATGTAGTAGAACACTGTGCATCACTGCTGGGGTGACAGCGTATCTCCTTTTCCTCCTCATTAACTAAAACAGGCCTAAGTGAATACCCAACCCACCTGCCACCGTCTTACACACTAATGAAGCATGTCTAAGTTTTCAGACATGGCAGAACTAATTGAATCTACCTTCTAAGGGGCCTGGGCACCATCAAATTAATTATTCATAAAGGACATGATATTGTAACTCAACTGTCAACTCAGTAGCTGGCCCCCTTTTTTCTCACCTCACTCTGCCTGTCGCTCTCTTTTGTCTGGGACCGTCTTTCCTTTGAAAGAAAGTCCTTCGCTTTTAATCTATAACTAAGAAATACACATTGTCTTTAGCTGCTGAATAAAATAATTTCTCTCTTTGTGTTTTTGAAGTTGCCAATGAAGGTGACAATAGGGTAGGGGAGAGTTTCTGCGATTGGTGCGGCTCCCTGCGGGTTTTACAGTATGCTGATGAGGCCAGCTTCACCGCAGAGAAAAAAGAAAGACACAAAGAGAGAGAGAGTCATCAAATCTGTAATAACACAACCTTAAGATACCTTTTATTTCCCCCTCATGAATAATGTATGCCATCTGGCAAAGCTAATCTTACCAGAATGTTGCTTAGACAGGTCGGCCACCAGGAGGTGGGGCAGCATTTCCTCTACACACAGTGATTCTGTTGGCCAGGTGTCATTTTCTCCTCAGGGGTAGGACGATGGAATGCGACCCTGTTGTGACTGACAGGAACAGCAGCAGCCTGGCATTGCTACAACACCCTATAGTGAGAAACTAATACTAATATGCTGATTCCCTCACACAAGCATGTGGATCCTCAGTGCAAATCAGCAGGAGGTCCACAGAGACAGGCAACCAAAATAAAAATACTAATTCTTTCAGTGGATCTATTTTGCCAGAGTATCCATGCACAAGTTCAAACTTTGAACACAAGGTGCTACATGATCGAGCAACGCCACAGAACATGAAGCACTTGCACCAACTCTGTGCCTCTCCGCAACTGGTGTTGTAAATGAGAAGATGTGTTTTTTTTTATATTTGTCCAGAAAAACTACATGTAAGTAATTTCACATACAAATTCGTATTTTCAGGTGAAGATGTAAGAATGCTAAGGGTTTGTCAATGATAGAACAGTGCAAAAGAAAGAGAAAATCAATTGCCGGTGCATCTGCAGCAAACACCATCTGCATGGGAGATGGGCTCAGATACAGTGCAGCCATTAGCGCTGCAATATGAGCAGCGACAGTGGGCAGCCTTTGCATGCTCCGTTCCCTGATTGTAATTGAGGCCGACGTGTGACAGCCCCCCATGTGCCCTCTCTGCAGTGGCCCGGGGCAGAGGGCGTGCTGACAGAAGAGGAAACGGAGACGGTGGCACAGGGTCCTGGCCTGGCACGGCCATGGCATGGTACCCTTAGGGGCGCTGACCCTCCCCCTATCAACCCGCCGCAACTTTCGCTGCCTCACCTCTGTCACCAGGCATCTCGGAGGCTAACGAGAGGGCACCCGAGACTGCTTAACAATTCTACCACATCCGTCGGCTGGGTATGCAAGCAGCTCCTTTTCCCTCTCTTCCGTCAGTGTTCCTCTCCCCCTGCTCTGAGACCTTTAGTGAAATAAGTGTCAGCCGGAGGAGACAGGCACTCATCAACACTTTATACCTGGGAGGTATATTAATGCTGTGATGGTTTCCTGGAGGAGGGAAAGGAAAAAAAAAAGCTTTGTCCTCATAGAGCGAGATAAAGGACGAAGGCTTGGACAACTTTTGAGGATGTTAACTTTGGCAGTGTTTATGTGAATATAATGTGAAAGGTATGAAAACACAAGATAGAAGCACAGACGGAAAATGATCTCAAGTTACCCCGACGACACTGGAAATACTGATAGTTGGCCAATGAGTTTCCAAAAGAAGCTATATTTATCTAAAGTTTCTCTTGATCAATAACGGATAGAGAGAAATAACATGATGTTGGAGAGAGAGCAAGGGGATTTCTGGGAGAGAACAAGCGTGAGAGAAGAAGAAAAAAGAAAGAAAGAGAAAACGCATTAGTTTCCTTGTACAGATCCTCCCCACCACAGGATCCGAGTTACAAATGAAACTTCACTTCCACAACAAGTGGAGCTGGAAGCCTACAGGGGCCTTCTGGTATCCAGTCGGAGATACATAATTAAAGGAACACGGAGAGGGAGCATGTTATTACCAATGTTTTCATTAGGCCAAGTTAACACATTGGTCTCCCACAAGGCCTACACACAACAGACAAGGAAGTGGATGCAATGGGATGCTGCCTAGTGGGGTTTCAAACTCTGGTCAAGAACAGTTCACATTAGCACTGGTTCTGCATCATCCCACCCTGGCCATACCGCTACTCTACAAAAACATTTAATATTGACATCAGAAATATGAAGAAGCATGCACAGGCCTGCCTTTTTTTTTTCCTCTTCATGATATTTTCACTCTTCTCCCCAACATCCAGGCTTAAATTAGCCAGGATTTTTAAGATCAGGGACTGTTTTTTAGGCTATGAAAAATGGATTAAATGAAGAGGAAGTCTGGCCTAATGAGCTCCCTGGGCTACGGAGCAGCAGGGACCATGAGGGGAAAGAAGGGAGACGAGGCAAGCCTTTGAGGAAGAGGGGGCCGCAGCCATGCCCAAAGTGTGCCAGCTTCTCCTCGCTTTAGCGCCAATGGCACAGACGGCACCTGGGCAAGGCTCAGCCACCTTTGTCTGGTGCCAAAGGAGAAGAGAGGCAGAACAGCAAGTTTGTGTTGAACCTAAAAAGTTCAACTGGCCATTTTTAGTTTTATATTTCAATTTTTTTTGCTGATGGCTCCATCCTTGCGTGAGGAAATGAAAATATCTTTACTGTGGTTGAGCCTACACAGCATGTACATTAATTGGCACACACTGTCAAAAAAAAAAGGAAAGGAAAAAGGTTAGATATCAGATTCTGACGCACTTTCACTCAACTGGCTGAACAGCTTGGTGTCCATTGGGGAAAATGCATCTGTTACGAATAGAGTGGCCCAGAGAGCAGACCCTCATCAACTTATCAAGTTGTATTTAAGTTTTCAGCCCCTCTCTTTCCTCATTTTCCTTCAAGTTTGATTTCCTCCCTGATTAGATACACAATGTGGAATTTGGGTTCCACTCCAGTCCTGAGTCATCCTTGGTCTAGACACAACTACTGCTGGAATATTATCATTAACCGAAGCCAAAATATGTCTTGAAATGAGTTAAACGTTAAGGCAGCATGAGCAAAGACAGAATTTCTGATTAATACTAATGACAAAGAGAGTTTTGATATTATCTTTCAATGCAGCTCTAGATTTAGTTTTGCTTTAACTACATCTGTGTATTATTTGTAAGTTTATTTAATATATATTATATTATTGTCCAATGATACTGTCATTTTGTGGCAAGGAATTTTTGAATAGTAAAAACAATCAAAATTCCTTTCCCTTTTGATTCCCTTTATTATTCATCGGAGAACGTGATGATTTCAAAACAGTCTCCAGAGAGTTTATCTTAATAACAATTTTAATACTTCAGAGATTGTGGGAGAATAAAGAAAACAAAATGAAAGTAGATGTATGGTTACTAGGCAAGTGCTAATTTCACACTAATAAAACCCTTTCTTCCTTCCATTCATCTCACATTAAACAATTAGCTCCAGCAAAGACACTAAACCGGGCAGACTGCCAATGACAATAAGACATTGGACGTTGAGTCTTGCTGTCTTAGGAATGTCAACAACTATCCACAGCCACAGAAAGAAGGAGGTGGAGTTCATGGACCGGGGCCGGGGAGGAGGAGGAGGAGGAGGAGAAGAGGAAGGAGGAAGGGATTACTCTGGCAGGTAGTGGCTCCTGGATGCCGGCCAAAATAAAGACAGAGGGGAAGAGAAAACAAAATAGCCGAAGACAAAGCTCCTTCACTCAACTTGGAGTAATACAGGTCAAAAGGAACACGGAGAAAGACAGAGAGAGGCCGGCAGACAACGTTGAACATAAGCAACCAGAGAGGACAGGAAGGGGGGGGGGGGTAGCTGGCACATTCTTCAGCTACTTTTCCTGACAGCGATTAGAACCTGTCAGAGCCTCTCAACCTGCCACTCCTCTGCACTCATAGGAGGCCTGTCATTACAAATAGCCCAGATTAAAATACCACACTCCTGGGACACAGGCCTTGACCCCCACCAACCCCACATTGCCAAATGTCTACCCACACAGTCGCCCACCCTGTCAAGTGGGAGGGAGGAGGTGGAGGAGGGTGAGGGGAGGCTGGCAACGGTGAGTAAGCAGGAGGGCACTTAGGTTTAGAGATGTTAAAAAAACAAAATGGTTGGGAGGGTAATGGGTCTTTTGGTAAGGAACACAGGCGCTGACCTTAAAACACAAAGCATCGGAGGAAGAGAGAATCTAAGACGTGCAAGGAGGAGCTAGAAAGAAACACAAAGTGAGAGAAATAAATAACTAAGACAAAATGCGCACAATTACAGAAAAAAATGTATGCAACTAGGGACAGAGGGCTCCGTCCATTCCCATATATGTATTTAACATTGATCAAAATTTGCTTTATATCTCCTTTACTGCTATTAAAATAAATAAAGCACAATATATTCGTTTTTGGGCTTTTATTTTTGTTTGCGCAAATTGCTGGACAGTTTTTTCACACTTGTCCTGAACCTGCGATGACTAGCAATGCAGTTTAATGAGGCTAATAGCAGCAAAGCACTGAGAAATAGCTCAGGCCTTTTGTAAACGTCAACATGTATTTCTGTACGAAGCAGACGCATCGCAAAGAGAGAATAATGAGTCCAACGTGTCCTGACTCTATCTGGTGCCAACACGAATCGTCTGTCCTGACACTGAAAAATGACCTATCTCAGCAAGATTTGGAGAGCGGGTGTGTGTGTGTGAGGGGGGGGTGAGACGTGTGTGACAGTCGCCAGAACCATGCTGACAGCCCAATAGAGTTGAGGAGGAAGGCATCATTAGGATCACACACACAAATGTGGGGATGCACACATCGACGCGCAAATATTTATGTACAGAATACTCAAATGCACTCCATCAGACAAGAGGAAAGTGTGTGCATGCCTGCCTGCACAGAAAAAGAGAGCGAAACATCTCTCGACTAATATTTTGTACCTCAGACAGAGCGTGACGTCGTGGCCGCTGTCATGTCACAGTGGCAGGCACACTGTGGCAGAGCCAGGCGAGGCTAAACACGACCAGAACAGACAGGAGATACAGATTATGTGACACACCACATCTTAGTTATGCATAGCCTTAACACAAGCATAGACACAATGGCTGAGCACAGCTCCACCGGGCATCGCGCGATATGATACACACATAACTGTCACTAAATGGAATTAAAATAGATAAGCTTGAAATTACCTGACAGCCTTACGGTGCTACAAATCAACATCCGTGCGGTGTAAAAAAAAAGTACACACGGCGCGTGAGAAACCGATTCAAATCAGTGTGGATACCTTTCATTTGGTGGCTCGAAACAAAAAGAGAGAAAACGGAAAATTAACCCACAGAGACTGATGTCACATTCATCAGATCAGACTCCGACCTGAAGCGCCTCTTTTGTTTTTCTCTCAAAATAGCAGTGAAATCAACTCTTTGATACGTGGACAGCACGTGAGACGGCCGGCCTGGAAACAGCATTAGCTCCCCGTGATGAATTTAAATGAGCAAACTTGCCGAGTTGACGGACTCGTCTTCCTTGAGAGCCCCGTCTCCTGAGAGGAGATGACAACTGAATGATGTGCAATTAGGCCCATCACTTGCTTAATTGTGCAAACAAGGGCTGGGGGGGGAAGCAAACAACAGGGATAATAGAGAGACTACATGCAAACCTTTTACATAAACACCTCGACTAAATCGCTAATAAGAGATATTTTCTGCGAAATCCACCAGTAAAACATAAACGACTGGTCAAAGATCAACTGCTGCTCAACCAAACCTTTTCAGAGACACGTCGACCCGACAAGCAACTAATTAGTTCCAAATATCCCGTCAATAATAATTTCTGCCGGGCTGCAGCTTGTGTTTTCATTCTTGCCAGCAAAAGCGAGAAACCTGCATTTGTATTGTTTTGTGTGTTTTTTTTTTCTAAGGAAAAGCTTGGGTTTCTATTCTGTTGGCTCGTTCTGTATTCCTCTCATTACAGCGGAGGAAGCAAGGGGGCGAACAGAGGGAAGCAGGGATACGAGGAGGTGACAGAGAAAGACAGAGATCTCCGGTGACATGTTGAGACATAAGCAGCTGATAGTTATCTGTGCACCGAGCCCAGGTCTTGCCGCTGCGAGTTAGGCTTACACCAATGATGTCTGAAATGGGGAAAAAACTAAATCCAATGACGTTTCATGACAAACAACCTTCTCTTCGCTTGTGGAGCTATCAAGTGGTCACCGTTAAGGAGTGGGCCATTTTGATTACGGACATTTTGCACCGCTTTGCACCACCTAATTTGCTTAAAGCATTCGCTGAGAGTTTCTTCACCACCGCCAAGCTGACAATGTCCCAAAAAAGACTCGTATAGCGGAGTTACAGAATCCAAAAGTGGCACGACCTGCTCAGAGGCGTGCCTCGGTTTGCAAGTCAGATTACCTCCAGACCGCACGTTAAGTTTCCAAGAGGAGTGGGAACAGCGCAACGCATCCGACACCCTCTCTTCTCCTCGCAGGTCGTGCTCTCCGAAAAGTATGAAAAAAGAAAGAGCCCCTCACCTAATTAAAATAACAAACAAAAACCCCAGCTGCCAGCTGCACAGTATTCCTACAGTATATCATACCTAGACAGTGCAAGCATATAATGTATAATGTATAGGCCGCTCGCCCACCACATGTGAAAATTATGTACATATTCCAAAACAATGAGGTGGTACACAAGTGCAAGTGGCAAGAGGGAGAGGGAAGGAGTGTGTGCACGTGTGTGTGTGTGTGTGGGTGTGTGTGTGTGCGAGTGTGCGCACGCAACTCCTGATAGTGACCCCGTACCTCATCTCCAGGGCATAAATAAACATGTGTGTGAGCGAGCCTGTGGATTATAATCAGAGAGAAAAGGGAATCAAATTTATTCTGCAGCTGTCATTAATATTTCAGGGCCGTTACTGTAGCCCATGTGAGAGAGCATGAATGATTAATTTAGACATCACCTCTGTCACAAACCCTTACCAGGCCCGGCCCGTGATCCACCTTTGAGAATAGTAAACAAAAGGTGGGTTCTCCCTCGCTTTTTGTTGTGGTCTGGTTTGGGCTGTTCCTGTCTGGCAAGCAGGATGGGGGGTGGGGGGGGGGGGGTTAAGGTGCTGCCTGGTGTTGTCGGACAAGTTGGCTGTCTCTGTGGTTTGCTTGTGACATTTAGGGGTTGTGAGAACAGCAGTGGCTGGGTGTGAGGGACCACATCCACAACTGCAGGTGAAACTTATTGCAAGATCACGCGTGAGTAAGAGGTTTACGTGTTGGAGGGAGGGACGGCTGAGCTGAGCTGCTCACACCAGCACGTGAGCTCATCCACAGACAGACAGGCAACTGCGTTTGGGCAAAATTAAAAAAATACCGGAGAATCTATTTTCTTATTTTTGTTTACAACACAGCAAACTGGCAAAACAAAACAGAGCAGAGGCCGCTACAAAAGCACTGCTAATACCCCGTCTGTGTTTCTCATCAACAACAAAGCTGAAGATAACAGCACTGGCAGCGTACACCAAACACAACTGTTCAACCCACATACATCAATAGCCCGAACACTCTGACAGGCACATGTTAACACACTCATTCCAAGTCGATGGATGAGCATCTTAGCAGGTGATGGATGGGAAAGGCTTCCGCGAGGTCCTATCAAACTGACATGTGCCCCATACCTGTGTTTTTTGATTTGTGTTTGGGCTTCGTGTGACGCTTGTCTGACAAGTGGAGATCACAAGGAGACAGGATCCATGTATCCGACCGCTGATGCCACTGCTGCCGTCTCAAGGGCCTGAGGGCGTGGTGCACGTGTGTGTGTACGTGTGTGTATATATAATGGAGAGAAACTAAGTTTATGTAGAGTCT